>NC_060138.1:791523660-791526160 GCF_021461385.2 Schistocerca piceifrons
TAAAATAAAATTTGCTAATGTAAGTAAGCTTACTGGCGACTGTATTTCTGTTTACCATGATTTCCGCTGTGTCATTTCCCAACGTAAACCGGCTCTGCCCAGTCGGTAATGAAGGAACGTGATGTTTAATGCGGATTCTGGATTATAACGTCTTTCTCTTGAGGTTACCAGAGGTAAAATAAATATGTTTGTGCCTCTTAAAAGTAAATGCCTGAACCCACGCAATGCACCTGTGATAGCTCGTTCCACCAGACCATTGTGGTCACATTACCCAGCCCCAGGAGTGTGCTGTAACGGATGATGTGCTTAGCTTACAAAATTAGTCACGGTGGAAAAAATGCGAGTCTATTAAATGGTCAAGTAGAAGCAAGCCTCTGACGCAGAGATTATGCTATTCTCATGTCAGCAGGATGTAAAGACTCTTCTAGGCATCATAGGCTGGATGTGAAGCCATTTTGATTTTTCACAAATTCAGCAAATTTCGTAGTTCTAGAAAATCCACTGTGAAGTGTGAAGTTGCCGGATAATTCGATTATTACTGTTATTATTAATATCATTTTATTCATACCGCTGCTGGAACACGACCGTAGTCTTGAGGTAAAACGCGAGACCAGCTAATATGACGTCTGGCGACCGAAAGCACATATCGACAAAATTTTTATCGCCCCTTTCCTCTCGGTGCTGAAGCTATGAGTGTAATACAAGCGAATCTACAATATCATATTAGCTGGTCTCGCGTTTTACCTCACGACTACGGTCGTAGTCAAGAGTAATGTACTAAGACTGGAGTCAAGACTTCCTCTGGGAAGTGCCGCAGTCTACATGTTGCCAGATCGAGCATATTGCCAGACATAGAATTCTTACGTGAACGACTCGGCGGTCAATTTTTTGGTCTGAGACTGTATCTACAACACATATTATACGCTTAAGACCCAGAAGAATTTAAAACAAAATGTATTTTTTAAGAGAGCAACGTTAACCATACCGTTCGAAGTATTCATAGTATTGTATACGTCTGTGTAAACGCCTTCCAATGACCACTCAAGAAAGACAAGGATACACAGTCTAGCTTCAATATTATAAATACGCCTCAGTTTGTGGATGGACTCAGACTTAGGTTGATAATAATTTTGAAAATTTAGCAGCCCTGTACCCATTGGTGTTAAACTCGTTTTCAACCAATGATTCCCACAGCTACAGGGATACTACTTGTGATACCTCTTAGACAGAATACTTAAGCAGTGTTATCAGACGAAAAGATCAACCTGACACAAACTGTGGGAAGTTTGTTTTACAACTTTCGTACCTGGATATTCAGCTTTTTCCTATTTGAGATATCTGTGAACGTTGCTGCTTAAGACAATTTAAGCAGAAACTAAATTCCCTCAGCTTCGACAATGTTTAAAGAAATCGTCTTATGGGCACTAAATCGTGGTTTGTGAATTGGTTACCGGCCGTACTCTTCCGTATTTTGCCGGTTGGAAGGCGAAAGCTTACTGACAAATTTCACACAGAAATTACTGTTACAGCGTACTTATGGAGCCAAATGAGTGAATTGCGTATTTTCCGGTGAGAAAGAGCACTGGCAAACAGTCTTCGCTACATTAGGTTATTTAAACTGGTGTCACTCTGAGCTAGACTTTATGGTCAGCGACTAAGTGTAAGGTCAACGTTTCGGATGCGAGTTTGCGACTGCGAAACACTTTCCTACATTATAGAAGCGAATATTAAATTTGAACTAATATTGCGAAAATTTTGTACTTGGACAGCTTAGAATGAAAATACTTCTGTTTATTGCAAAGGGAAACAATAGATTTTCTAAAACACTGTCTGTCATACACTACTTGAAACAGGTCATGTAGACCACATCATGTGGAAGAACTAACAGCAACGTATATCGGAAGGCAGTAAGATCACTTGCCTTTTGGTTTGTCAGTACTCGATAGCCATTTCTAGGCGAAAGTAAACGAAGAAAGGCAGTGCGATTTTGTTACCACGTAACGTCTTCGTCAATTACTTTAGTTTTAATGTAATCTACGACTAATTGCTGGTGTTTGATATTAACATGAAAAGGATTCCGTAGACAGGGAAAGAAACTGTTCATGGGAAACTACTTCTATAGTGACCAAAAGGCATTAAATGATGTTCAAGCACTTGAGTTCTAGCAGCAGTATAATTAAAATGATATTAATAATAACAGTAATAATCGAATTATCCGGCAACTTCACACTTCACACTGGATTTTCTAGAACTACGAAATTTGCTGAATTTGTGAAAAATCAAAATGGCTTCACATCCTGTCTATGATGCCTAGAAGAGTCTTTACATCCTGCTGACATGAGAATAGCATAATCTCTGCGTCAGAGGCTTGCTTCTACTTGACCATTTAATAGACTCGCATTTTTTCCACCGTGACTAATTTTGTAAGCTAAGCACATCATCCGTTACAGCACACTCCTGGGGCTGGGTAATGTGACCACAATGGTCTGGTGAAACGAGC